>NW_024470885.1:410000-465089 GCF_017639515.1 Carcharodon carcharias
TACACCACATGGGACAAAATCCTGGAACTCCATCCCTAACAGCGCTGTGGGTGTACCTACACCACATGGGACAAAATCCTGGAACTCCCTCTCTAACAGCGCTGTGGGTGTACCTACACCACACGGACAAAATCCTGGAACTCCCTCCCTAACAGTGCCGTGGGTGTATCTACACCACAGGGACAAAATCCTGGAACTCCCTCCCTAACAGCGCCATGGGTGTACCTACACCACAGGGACAAAATCCTGGAACTCCCTCCCTAACAGCGCCGTGGGTGTACCTACACCACATGGACAAAATCCTGGAACACTCTCCCTAACAGAGCCGTGGGTGTACCTACACCACACACGGGGACTGCAGTGGCTCAAGCTGTGGCTGTGGACAAGGAGAATATTTCAGCCACCTCCATCACGAGAATATCCTTTCACTTGCTGCAGACATCAAAGGGGAAGTCTCTCTGCAGCCATCATCACTGAAGCTGATCGTCTCATCGGGTTCCGTGTTCCCCGAATTGTGCGTCTGTTACTGCGAACCATCTCCGAAAGATTCATGCATCCCTGTGATCATTGTGTGACGAAGGGAGGGAGGGAGGGTGCTGATGGGTCACTGATGTTAACAGTGATCATGGGGGATTTCAAAATGCAGGTAGACTGGGAAAATCAGGTTGGTAGTGGATCCCAAGGAAAGGAATTTGTGGAACGTCTACGAGATGGCTTTTTGGAGCAGCTTGTGGTGGAGCCCACCAGGGAACAGGCAATTCTAGATTTAGTGATGTGTAATGGGGCAGATTTGATAAGGGAGCTCAAGGTGAAGGAACCCTTAGGAGGAAGTGACCATAATATGATAGAATTTACCCTGCAATTTGAGAGGAAAAAGCTGGAATCAGATGTAACGATATTACAGTTGAATAAAGGCAACTACAGAGGCATGAGGGAGGAGCTGGCCAGAATTGACTGGGAGATGAGCGTAGCAGGAAAGACAGTGGAACAGCAATGGCAGGAGTTTCTGGGAGTAATTTGGGGGACACAGCAAAAATTCATCCCTAGGAAGAAGAAGCATACTAAAGGGAGGACGAGGCAACCATGGCTGACAAGGGAAGTCAGGGCCAGCATGAAAGCTAAAGAGAAAGCATACAATGCGGCGAAGAGCAGTGGGAAACCAGGGGGTTGGGAAGCCTACAAAGACCAACAGAGGATAACTAAAAAAGAAATAGGGAGAAGATTAAATATAAGGGTAAACTAGTCAGTAATATAAAAGAAGAAAGCAAGAGTTTTTTACATATATAAAGGGTAAGAGAGAGGCAAAAGTGGACATTGGGCCGCTGGAAAATGACGCTGGAGAAGTAGTAGTGGGGAACAAAGAAATGGCAGAGGAACTGAATAGGTACTTTGCGTCAGTCTTCACAGTGGAAGACACGAGTGACATCCCCAAAGTTCAAGAGAGTCGGGGGGGCAGAGGTGAGTATGGTGGCCATTACCAAGGAGAAGGTGCTAGGAAAACTGAAAGGTCTGAAGGTGAATAAATCACCTGGACCAGATAGATTACACCCCAGAGTTCTGAAGGAGATAGCTGAAGAGATAGTGGAGGCGTTAGTGGTGATCTTTCAGGAATCACTCGAGTCAGGGAGGGTCCCAGAGGACTGGAAAATTGCTAATGTAACCCCCCTGTTTAAGAAGGGAGTGAGGCAAAAGACAGGAAATTACAGGCCGATTAGCCTGACCTCGGTCGTTGGTAAGATTTTAGAGTCAATTATTAAGGATGAGATTTCAGAATACTTGGAAGTGCATGGTAAAATCGAGCAAATTCAGCATGGTTTCATCAAGGGGAGGTCAAGACTGACAAATCTGTTAGAATTCTTTGAGGAGGTAACGTGTAGGTTAGACAAAGGAGAGCCAATGCGTGTTATCTACTTGGACTTCCAGAAGGCCTTTGACAAGGTGCCGCACAGGAGGCTGCTCAGGAAGATAAGAGCCCATGGTGTTAGAGGCAAGGTACTAGTATGGATAGAAGATTGGCTGTCTGGCAGGAGGCAGAGAGTGGGGATAAGGGGGTCCTCCTCAGGATGGCGGCCGGTGACTAGTGGAGTTCCGCAGGGGTCAGTGTTGGGACGACAACTTTTCACTTTATACATTAATGATCTACATGAAGGAAGTGAGGGCATCCTGGCTAAGTTTGCAGATGATACAAAGATAGGTGGAGGGACAGGTAGTATTGAGGAGGCGGGGAGGCTGCAGAAGGATTTGGAGAGGTTAGGAGAATGGGCGAAGAAGTGGCAGATGGAATACAACGTGGGGAAGTGTGAGGTCATGCACTTTGGTAGAAAGAATAGAGGTATAGACTATTTTCTAAATGGGGAGAGAATTCAAAAATCTGGAGTGCAAATGGACTTGGGAGGCCTAGTCCAGGATTCTCTTAAGGTTAACTTGCAGGTTGAGTCGGTAGTTAGGAAGGCAAATGCAATGTTGGCATTTATTTCGAGAGGACTAGAATATAAAAGCAGGGATGTGCTGCTGAGGCTTTATAAGGCTCTGGTCAGACCACATTTAGAATATTGTGAGCAATTTTGGGCCCCGTATCTCAGGAAGGATGTTCTGGCCCTGGAGAGGGTCCAGAGGAGGTTCACGAGAACGGTCCCAGGAATGAAAGGCTTAACATATGAGGAACATTTGAGGACTCTGGGTCTACACTCGATGGAGTTTAGAAGGATGAGGAGGACGGGGGGGGATCTGATTGAAACTTACAGAATACTGAAAGGCCTGGATAGAGTGGACGTGGGGAAGATGTTTCCATTAGTAGGAGAGACTAGGACCCGAGGGCACAGCCTCAGAATAAAGGGAAGACCTTTCAGAACAGAGATGAGGAGAAACTTCTTTAGCCAGAGAGTGGTGAATCTATGGAATTCATTGCCACAGAAGGCTGTGGAGGCCAGGTCATTGAGTGTATTTAAGAGCGAGATAGATCGGTTCTCGATGGGTAAGGGGATCAAAGGTTTTGGGGAGAAGGCGGGAGAATGGGGTTGAGAAACTTATCAGCCATGATTGAATGGCGGAGCAGACTCGATGGGCCGAATGGCCTAATTTCTGCTCCTATGTCTTATGGTCTTATGGGTCTGTGAAGCACAGGGTTAGTCACACAGTCATTGTTCAGACTGACAATAAGCCCCTTGTTGGCAGTGAAAGGGTTAGGATAATGTTATTGTTGCAGACTGGGTTTTTCAGACTCTGAGCATTAGAGAGAAAGGGGTTTTGAAATCTAAACTTCCGCACAAGCACACACACACGCACACACACACACAGACACACACACACACACACACACACATGCACACACAAACACAGAAACACACACACACACAGACACACACACACACAAACACACGCACACACACAGACACACACACACACGCACACACAAACGCACGCACACAGACACACACACACACGCACAGACACACACACACACACACGCGCACACACACGCACACACACACACACACACACGCACACACAGACACACACGCACACACACACAGACACACACACGCACACACACAGACACGCACACACACAGACACACGCACACACAAACACACAGACACACACGCACACAGACACACACACAGACACACACACACACACACACATGCGCGCACACACACACACGCACACACACAGACACACACACACACACACACACGCACACACACACAGACACACACACACGCACACACACACAGACACACACATGCACACACACGCACACACACACAGACACATGCACACGCACAGAGACACGCACACAAATACAAACACAGACACACACGCACAGAGACATGCACACATATACAAACAGAGACACACACATATACAAATACAGATACACGCACACATATATAAACACAGACACACGCACACATGCAAACACAGACACATACACATATACACACAGAGAGACACACACATACATACACAGATACACACACATGCATACATACACACAAACATACACACAGGCATGCATACAAACACACACACACAAACATACATATACGCACACACAGAAACATACACACAGACACACATAAATACACACAAAGACACATACACATAGACACGCATACACACAGACACGTCTCTGGGGGGAGGCAATGGCATTAGTGGTATTGTCACTAGACTAGTGATCCAGAGACCCTGGGCAATGCCCTGGGGACCAGGGTTCGAATCCCACCACAGTAGACGGTGGAATTTAAATTCAGTAAAAATCTAGAATTAAAAGTCTGATGATGACCATGAAACCATTGTCAATTGTTGTAAAAACCCATCTGGGTCACTAATGTCCCTTTAGGGAAGGAAATCTGCCCTCCTTACCCTGGTCTGGCCAACAGGTGACTCCAGACCCAAGGCGATGTGGTTGACTCTTAAATGCCCTCTGATCAAGGACAATTAGGCATAGGCAATAAATGCAGGCCTGGCCTGTGACACCCACATCCCATGAATGAATAAAAAAACACACACGCACACACACCTGCGGAGATTAACTCACTTCCTGACTCCCCCCCCAAAGCCTGTCCACCATCTACAAGGCACAAGTCAGGAGTGCGATGGGACACTCCCCACTTGCCTGGATGAGTGCGGCTCCCACAACACTCGAGAAGCTCAAAACCATCCAGGACAAAGCAGCCCACTCAATGGGGCACCCCATCCACAAACATTCACTCCCTCCACCACCACAGACGCACAGGGGCAGCAGTGTGTGTACCATCTACAAGATGCACTGCAGCAACTCGCCAAGGCTCCTTCGACAGCGCCGCCCAAACCCATCACCTCTACCATCTAGAAGGACGAGGGCAGCAGACACACGGGGAACACCACCACCTGCAAGTTCCCCCTACAGCACGGGGTTAGATACAGAGTAAAGCTCCCTCTACACCATCCCCATCAAACACTCCCAGGACAGATACAGCACGGGGTTAGATACAGAGTCAAGCTCCCTCTACACCATCCCCATCAAACACTCCCAGGACAGGTACAGCGCGGGGTTAGATACAGAGTAAAGCTCCCTCTACACCGTCCCCATCAAACACTCCCAGGACAGGTACAGCACAGAGTTAGATACAGAGTAAAGCTCCCTCTACACTGTCCCCATCAAACACTCCCAGGACAGGTACAGCACAGGGTTAGATACAGAGTAAAGCTCCCTCTACACTGACCCCATCAAACACTCCCAGGACAGGTACAGCACGGGGTTAGATACAGAGTAAAGCTCCATTCATATACACCTCTCTTTCTCCTCCTCCTTCCAGTTGGAGAGGGTAACAGAAAGAGACAGGGGTAGAGAGGCAGAGAGAATAATAGAGAGAGGGAAGCGATAGCACAGGGGGACAAAGCACCAGAGGGATAGAGGAAGAAATTGGGCTAGGGAGCATCAGTCAGTGTTCCTGCAATGCTGAGTGCAGCAACCTGGATGGTATGACACAGAAATCAGAGCAGGAGTAGGCCACTCAGCCCATCGAGCTTGCTCCACCACTCCAAGAGTCAGAAAACAGAGAGATAGACTCACAAACATATTGAGACAGACACTTTCCCACTTGCAGAGGCACACACACATGGGTGCACATGGACGCGGACACAGGTACGCACAGAAACACACACAGAAGGGCACACACACATACTGACAGACGGACACAGACACACATACAGGGACACAGAGACGCACACACTGACAGACAGACACAGACACATGCACCCAGGAACACACGCACATAAACTGATGAACGGACACAGACACACACGGAAACACGCACATGCACAGACAGACACACACACACACACACACACAGGAACACACACATACGGACGGACATGGACACACACATGGAGACACACACAGGGAAAACACACACTGATAGACGGACACAGAAACATGCACACAGGAACACACACACACACATACACTGATGGACGGACACAGAAACACACAGATACACAAACACACCGGGACACACACAACACAAACTGACAGACGGACACAGGAACACACACACTGACAGACGGACACAGGCACATGCACACAGGAGCACACACACACTGACGGATGGACACAGATACACACATGGAGACACTCACACAGGTACACATGCAGACAAAAACACTGACGGATAGACACAGACACAAACACACATTGACGGACAAAATGCCCATTGCACACCAACCACCAGAACAACTGCCCATTGCTCACTATCCACTACAACAATGCCCATTGTACAGTATCTACTACAACACTGCCCATTGCACACTTTCCACTACAACACTGCCCATTGCACACTATCCACTACAACACTGCCCATTGTACACTATCTACTACAAGACTGCCCATTGTACACTATCCACTACAACACTGCCCATTGTACACTATCTACTACAACACTGCCCATTGCACACTATCTACTACAACACTGCCCATTGTACACTATCTACAACAACACTGCCCATTGTACACTATCCACTACAACACTGCCCATTGTACATTATCTACTGCAACACTGCCCATTGTACACTATCCACTACAACACTGCCCATTGTACAATATCTACTACAACACTGCCCATTGCACACTATCTACTACAACACTGCCCATTGTACAGTATCCAGTACAACAAGGCCCATTGTACACTATCCACTACAACACTGCCCATTGTACACTATCCACTACAACACTGCCCATTGCACACTATCCACTAAAACACTGCCCATTGCACACTATCACTACAACAGTGCCCATTGCACACTCTCCACTACAACACTGCCCATGGCACACTATCCACTACAACACTGCCCATTGCACACTATCTACTACAACACTGCCCATTGCTCACTATCCACTACAACACTGCCCATTGTACACTATCTACTACAACACTGCCCATTGTACACTATCTACTACAACACTGCCCATTGTACACTATCTACTACAACACTGCCCATTGTACACTATCCACTACAACACTGCCCATTGCTCACTATCCACTACAACACTGCCCATTGCCCACTATCCACTAGAACATTGCCCATTGTACACTATCCACTACAACACTGCCCATTGCTCACTATCTACTACAACACTACCCATTGTACACTTTCCACTACAACACTGCCCATTGTACATTATCCACTACAACACTAGCCATTGTACATTATCCACTACAACACTAGCCATTGTACAGTATCTACTACAACACTGCCCATTGTACACTATCCACAACAACACTGCCCATTGTACACTCTCCACTACAACACTGCCCATTGCACACTCTCCACTACAACACTGCCCATTGTACACTATCCACTACAACACTGCCCATTGCCCACTATCCACTAGAACATTGCCCATTGTACACTATCCACTACAACACTGCCCATTGTACACTATCCACTACAACAGTGCCCATTGCACACTCTCCACTACAACACTGCCCATTGTACATTATCTACTACAACACTGCCCATTGCACACTATCTACTACAACACTGCCCATTGCACACTATCTACTACAACATTGCACATTGTACAATATCTACTACAACACTGCCCATTGTACACTATCCACTACAACACTGCCCATTGTACACTATCTACTACAACACTGCCCATTGCACACTATCCACTACAACACTGCCCATTGCACACTATCGACTACAACACAGCCCATTGTACACTATCTACTACAACACTGCCAATCGCTCACTATCCACTACAACACTTCCCATTGCACACTATCTACTACAACACTGCCCATTGCACACTATCCACTACAACACTGCCCATTGCACACTATACACTACAACACTGCACTTTGCACACTATCCACTACAACACTGCCCATTGTACACTATCCACTACAACACTGCCCATTGTAAACTATCCACTACAACACTGCCCATTGCACACTCTCCACTACAACACTGCCCATTGCTCACTATCCACTACAACACTGCACATTGCTCACTATCCACTACAACACGGCCCATTGTACACTATCCACTACAACACTGCCCATTGTACAATATCTACTACAACACTGCCCATTGCACACTATCTACTACAACACTGCCCATTGTACAGTATCCAGTACAACACGGCCCATTGTACACTATCCACTACAACACTGCCCATTGTACACTATCCACTACAACACTGCCCATTGCACACTATCCACTAAAACACTGCCCATTGCACACTATCACTACAACAGTGCCCATTGCACACTCTCCACTACAACACTGCCCATGGCACACTATCCACTACAACACTGCCCATTGCACACTATCTACTACAACACTGCCCATTGCTCACTATCCACTACAACACTGCCCATTTTACACTATCTACTACAACACTGCCCATTGTACACTATCTACTACAACACTGCCCATTGTACACTATCTACTACAACACTGCCCATTGTACACTATCCACTACAACACTGCCCATTGCTCACTATCCACTACAACACTGCCCATTGCCCACTATCCACTAGAACATTGCCCATTGTACACTATCCACTACAACACTGCCCATTGCTCACTATCTACTACAACACTACCCATTGTACACTTTCCACTACAACACTGCCCATTGTACATTATCCACTACAACACTTGCCATTGTACATTATCCACTACAACACTAGCCATTGTACAGTATCTACTACAACACTGCCAATTGTACACTATCCACAACAACACTGCCCATTGTACACTCTCCACTACAACACTGCCCATTGCACACTCTCCACTACAACACTGCCCATTGTACACTATCTACTACAACAGTGCCCATTGCACACTCTCCACTACAACACTGCCCATGGCACACTATCCACTACAACACTGCCCATTGCACACTATCTACTACAACACTGCCCATTGCTCACTATCCACTACAACACTGCCCATTGTACACTATCTACTACAACACTGCCCATTGTAAACTATCTACTACAACACTGCCCATTGTACACTATCTACTACAACACTGCCCATTGTACACTATCCACTACAACACTGCCCATTGCTCACTATCCACTACAACACTGCCCATTGCCCACTATCCACTAGAACATTGCCCATTGTACACTATCCACTACAACACTGCCCATTGCTCACTATCTACTACAACACTCCCCATTGTACACTTTCCACTACAACACTGCCCATTGTACATTATCCACTACAACACTAGCCATTGTACATTATCCACTACAACACTAGCCATTGTACAGTATCTACTACAACACTGCCCATTGTACACTATACACAACAACACTGCCCATTGTACACTCTCCACTACAACACTGCCCATTGCACACTCTCCATTACAACACTGCCCATTGTACACTATCTACTACAACAGTGCCCATTGCACACTCTCCACTACAACACTGCCCATTGTACATTATCTACTACAACACTGCCCATTGCACACTATCTACTACAACACTGCCCATTGCACACTATCTACTACAACATTGCCCATTGTACAATATCTACTACAACACTGCCCATTGTACACTATCCACTACAACACTGCCCATTGTACACTATCTACTACAACACTGCCCATTGCGCACTATCCACTACAACACTGCCCATTGCACACTATCGACTACAACACAGCCCATTGTACACTATCTACTACAACACTGCCAATCGCTCACTATCCACTACAACACTTCCCATTGCACACTATCTACTACAACACTGCCCATTGCACACTATCCACTACAACACTGCCCATTGCACACTATACACTACAACACTGCACTTTGCACACTATCCACTACAACACTGCCCATTGTACACTATCCACTACAACACTGCCCATTGTAAACTATCCACTACAACACTGCCCATTGCACACTCTCCACTACAACACTGCCCATTGCTCACTATCCACTACAACACTGCCCATTGCTCACTATCCACTACAACACGGCCCATTGTACACTATCCACTACAACACTGCCCATTGTACACTATACACTACAACACTGCCCATTGTACACTATCTACTACAACACTGCCCATTGCACACTATCTACTACAACACTGCCCATTGTACAATATCTACTACAACACTGCCCATTGTACACTATCCACTACAACACTGCCCATTGTACATTATCTACTGCAACACTGCCCATTGTACTCTATCCACTACAACACTGCCCATTGTACAATATCTACTACAACACTGCCCATTGCACACTATCTACTACAACACTGCCCATTGTACAGTATCCAGTACAACACGGCCCATTGTACACTATCCACTACAACACTGCCCATTGTACACTATCCACTACAACACTGCCCATTGCACACTATCCACTAAAACACTGCCCATTGCACACTATCACTACAACAGTGCCCATTGCACACTCTCCACTACAACACTGCCCATGGCACACTATCCACTACAACACTGCCCATTGCACACTATCTACTACAACACTGCCCATTGCTCACTATCCACTACAACACTGCCCATTGTACACTATCTACTACAACACTGCCCATTGTACACTATCTACTACAACACTGCCCATTGTACACTATCTACTACAACACTGCCCATTGTACACTATCCACTACAACACTGCCCATTGCTCACTATCCACTACAACACTGCCCATTGCCCACTATCCACTAGAACATTGCCCATTGTACACTATCCACTACAACACTGCCCATTGCTCACTATCTACTACAACACTACCCATTGTACACTTTCCACTACAACACTGCCCATTGTACATTATCCACTACAACACTAGCCATTGTACATTATCCACTACAACACTAGCCATTGTACAGTATCTACTACAACACTGCCCATTGTACACTATCCACAACAACACTGCCCATTGTACACTCTCCACTACAACACTGCCCATTGCACACTCTCCACTACAACACTGCCCATTGTACACTATCTACTACAACAGTGCCCATTGCACACTCTCCACTACAACACTGCCCATTGTACATTATCTACTACAACACTGCCCATTGCACACTATCTACTACAACACTGCCCATTGCACACTATCTACTACAACATTGCCCATTGTACAATATCTACTACAACACTGCCCATTGTACACTATCCACTACAACACTGCCCATTGTACACTATCTACTACAACACTGCCCATTGCACACTATCCACTACAACACTGCGCATTGCACACTATCGACTACAACACAGCCCATTGTACACTATCTACTACAACACTGCCAATCGCTCACTATCCACTACAACACTTCCCATTGCACACTATCTACTACAACACTGCCCATTGCACACTATCCACTACAACACTGCCCATTGCACACTATACACTACAACACTGCACTTTGCACACTATCCACTACAACACTGCCCATTGTACACTATCCACTACAACACTGCCCATTGTAAACTATCCACTACAACACTGCCCATTGCACACTATCCACTACAACACTGCCCATTGCTCACTATCCACTACAACACTGCCCATTGCTCACTATCCACTACAACACTGCCCATTGTACACTATCTACTACAACACTGCCCATTGCACACTATCCACTACAACACTGCCCATTGCACACTATCGACTACAACACAGCCCATTGTACACTATCTACTACAACACTGCCAATCGCTCACTATCCACTACAACACTTCCCATTGCACACTATCTACTACAACACTGCCCATTGCACACTATCCACTACAACACTGCCCATTGCACACTATACACTACAACACTGCACTTTGCACACTATCCACTACAACACTGCCCATTGTACACTATCCACTACAACACTGCCCATTGTAAACTATCCACTACAACACTGCCCATTGCACACTCTCCACTACAACACTGCCCATTGCTCACTATCCACTACAACAATGCACATTGCTCACTATCCACTACAACACGGCCCATTGTACACTATCCACTACAACACTGCCCATTGTACAATATCTACTACAACACTGCCCATTGCACACTATCTACTACAACACTGCCCATTGTACAGTATCCAGTACAACACGGCCCATTGTACACTATCCACTACAACACTGCCCATTGTACACTATCCACTACAACACTGCCCATTGCACACTATCCACTAAAACACTGCCCATTGCACACTATCACTACAACAGTGCCCATTGCACACTCTCCACTACAACACTGCCCATGGCACACTATCCACTACAACACTGCCCATTGCACACTATCTACTACAACACTGCCCATTGCTCACTATCCACTACAACACTGCCCATTTTACACTATCTACTACAACACTGCCCATTGTACACTATCTACTACAACACTGCCCATTGTACACTATCTACTACAACACTGCCCATTGTACACTATCCACTACAACACTGCCCATTGCTCACTATCCACTACAACACTGCCCATTGCCCACTATCCACTAGAACATTGCCCATTGTACACTATCCACTACAACACTGCCCATTGCTCACTATCTACTACAACACTACCCATTGTACACTTTCCACTACAACACTGCCCATTGTACATTATCCACTACAACACTTGCCATTGTACATTATCCACTACAACACTAGCCATTGTACAGTATCTACTACAACACTGCCAATTGTACACTATCCACAACAACACTGCCCATTGTACACTCTCCACTACAACACTGCCCATTGCACACTCTCCACTACAACACTGCCCATTGTACACTATCTACTACAACAGTGCCCATTGCACACTCTCCACTACAACACTGCCCATGGCACACTATCCACTACAACACTGCCCATTGCACACTATCTACTACAACACTGCCCATTGCTCACTATCCACTACAACACTGCCCATTGTACACTATCTACTACAACACTGCCCATTGTAAACTATCTACTACAACACTGCCCATTGTACACTATCTACTACAACACTGCCCATTGTACACTATCCACTACAACACTGCCCATTGCTCACTATCCACTACAACACTGCCCATTGCCCACTATCCACTAGAACATTGCCCATTGTACACTATCCACTACAACACTGCCCATTGCTCACTATCTACTACAACACTACCCATTGTACAATTTCCACTACAACACTGCCCATTGTACATTATCCACTACAACACTAGCCATTGTACATTATCCACTACAACACTAGCCATTGTACAGTATCTACTACAACACTGCCCATTGTACACTATACACAACAACACTGCCCATTGTACACTCTCCACTACAACACTGCCCATTGCACACTCTCCATTACAACACTGCCCATTGTACACTATCTACTACAACAGTGCCCATTGCACACTCTCCACTACAACACTGCCCATTGTACATTATCTACTACAACACTGCCCATTGCACACTATCTACTACAACACTGCCCATTGCACACTATCTACTACAACATTGCCCATTGTACAATATCTACTACAACACTGCCCATTGTACACTATCCACTACAACACTGCCCATTGTACACTATCTACTACAACACTGCCCATTGCGCACTATCCACTACAACACTGCCCATTGCACACTATCGACTACAACACAGCCCATTGTACACTATCTACTACAACACTGCCAATTGCTCACTATCCACTACAACACTTCCCATTGCACACTATCTACTACAACACTGCCCATTGCACACTATCCACTACAACACTGCCCATTGTACACTATACACTACAACACTGCACTTTGCACACTATCCACTACAACACTGCCCATTGTACACTATCCACTACAACACTGCCCATTGTAAACTATCCACTACAACACTGCCCATTGCACACTCTCCACTACAACACTGCCCATTGCTCACTATCCACTACAACACTGCCCATTGCTCACTATCCACTACAACACGGCCCATTGTACACTATCCACTACAACACTGCCCATTGTACACTATCCACTACAACACTGCCCATTGTACACTATCTACTACAACACTGCCCATTGCACACTATCTACTACAACACTGCCCATTGTACAATATCTACTACAACACTGCCCATTGTACACTATCCACTACAACACTGCCCATTGTACATTATCTACTGCAACACTGCCCATTGTACTCTATCCACTACAACACTGCCCATTGTACAATATCTACTACAACACTGCCCATTGCACACTATCTACTACAACACTGCCCATTGTACAGTATCCAGTACAACACGGCCCATTGTACACTATCCACTACAACACTGCCCATTGTACACTATCCACTACAACACTGCCCATTGCACACTATCCACTAAAACACTGCCCATTGCACACTATCACTACAACAGTGCCCATTGCACACTCTCCACTACAACACTGCCCATGGCACACTATCCACTACAACACTGCCCATTGCACACTATCTACTACAACACTGCCCATTGCTCACTATCCACTACAACACTGCCCATTGTACACTATCTACTACAACACTGCCCATTGTACACTATCTACTACAACACTGCCCATTGAACACTATCTACTACAACACTGCCCATTGTACACTATCCACTACAACACTGCCCATTGCTCACTATCCACTACAACACTGCCCATTGCCCACTATCCACTAGAACATTGCCCATTGTACACTATCCACTACAACACTGCCCATTGCTCACTATCTACTACAACACTACCCATTGTACACTTTCCACTACAACACTGCCCATTGTACATTATCCACTACAACACTAGCCATTGTACATTATCCACTACAACACTAGCCATTGTACAGTACCTACTACAACACTGCCCATTGTACACTATCCACAACAACACTGCCCATTGTACACTCTCCACTACAACACTGCCCATTGCACACTCTCCACTACAACACTGCCCATTGTACACTATCTACTACAACAGTGCCCATTGCACACTCTCCACTACAACACTGCCCATTGTACATTATCTACTACAACACTGCCCATTGCACACTATCTACTACAACACTGCCCATTGCACACTATCTACTACAACATTGCCCATTGTACAATATCTACTACAACACTGCCCATTGTACACTATCCACTACAACACTGCCCATTGTACACTATCTACTACAACACTGCCCATTGCACACTATCCACTACAACACTGCCCATTGCACACTATCGACTACAACACAGCCCATTGTACACTATCTACTACAACACTGCCAATCGCTCACTATCCACTACAACACTTCCCATTGCACACTATCTACTACAACACTGCCCATTGCACACTATCCACTACAACACTGCCCATTGCACACTATACACTACAACACTGCACTTTGCACACTATCCACTACAACACTGCCCATTGTACACTATCCACTACAACACTGCCCATTGTAAACTATCCACTACAACACTGCCCATTGCACACTCTCCACTACAACACTGCCCATTGCTCACTATCCACTACAACACTGCCCATTGCTCACTATCCACTACAACACGGCCCATTGTACACTATCCACTACAACACTGCCCATTGTACACCTTCTACTACAACACTGCCCATTGTACACTATCCACTACAAGAATGCCCATTGCTCACTATCCACTACATCACTGCCCATTGTGCACTATCCACTACAACACTGCCCATTGTACACTATCCATTACAACACTGCCCATTGCACACTCTCCACTACAACACTGCCCATTGTACACTAACTACTACAATACTGCCCATTGTACACTATCCACTACAACACTGCCCATTGCACACTATCTACTACAACACTGCCTATTGCACACTATCCACTACAACGCTGCCTATTGTACACTATCCAGTACAACACTGCCAATTGCACACTCTCCACTACAACACTGCCCATTGTACAGTATACACTACAACTCTGCCCATTGTACACTCTCCACTACAACACTGCCCATTGTACAACATCCACTAAAACACTGCCCTTTGTACAATATCCACTGCAACACTGCCCATTGCACACTATCTACTACAATACTGCCCATTGCACACTATCCACTACAACACTGCCCATTGCCCACACTCAACTACGACACTGACAATTGTACAATATCCACTACAACACTGCCCATTGTACATTATCTACTGCAACACTGCCCATTGTACACTATCCACTACAACACTGCCCATTGTACAATATCTACTACAACACTGCCCATTGCACACTATCTACTACAACACTGCCCATTGTACAGTATCCAGTACAACACGGCCCATTGTACACTATCCACTACAACACTGCCCATTGTACACTATCCACTACAACACTGCCCATTGCACACTATCCACTAAAACACTGCCCATTGCACACTATCACTACAACAGTGCCCATTGCACACTCTCCACTACAACACTGCCCATGGCACACTATCCACTACAACACTGCCCATTGCACACTATCTACTACAACACTGCCCATTGCTCACTATCCACTACAACACTGCCCATTGTACACTATCTACTACAACACTGCCCATTGTACACTATCTACTACAACACTGCCCATTGTACACTATCTACTACAACACTGCCCATTGTACACTATCCACTACAACACTGCCCATTGCTCACTATCCACTACAACACTGCCCATTGCCCACTATCCACTAGAACATTGCCCATTGTACACTATCCACTACAACACTGCCCATTGCTCACTATCTACTACAACACTACCCATTGTACACTTTCCACTACAACACTGCCCATTGTACATTATCCACTACAACACTAGCCATTGTACATTATCCACTACAACACTAGCCATTGTACAGTATCTACTACAACACTGCCAATTGTACACTATCCACAACAACACTGCCCATTGTACACTCTCCACTACAACACTGCCCATTGCACACTCTCCACTACAACACTGCCCATTGTACACTATCTACTACAACAGTGCCCATTGCACACTCTCCACTACAACACTGCCCATGGCACACTATCCACTACAACACTGCCCATTGCACACTATCTACTACAACACTGCCCATTGCTCACTATCCACTACAACACTGCCCATTGTACACTATCTACTACAACACTGCCCATTGTACACTATCTACTACAACACTGCCCATTGTACACTATCTACTACAACACTGCCCATTGTACACTATCCACTACAACACTGCCCATTGCTCACTATCCACTACAACATTGCCCATTGCCCACTATCCACTAGAACATTGCCCATTGTACACTATCCACTACAACACTGCCCATTGCTCACTATCTACTACAACACTACCCATTGTACACTTTCCACTACAACACTGCCCATTGTACATTATCCACTACAACAATAGCCATTGTACATTATCCACTACAACACTAGCCATTGTACAGTATCTACTACAACACTGCCCATTGTACACTATCCACAACAACACTGCCCATTGTACACTCTCCACTACAACACTGCCCATTGCACACTCTCCACTACAACACTGCCCATTGTACACTATCTACTACAACAGTGCCCATTGCACACTCTCCACTACAACACTGCCCATTGTACATTATCTACTACAACACTGCCCATTGCACACTATCTACTACAACACTGCCCATTGCACACTATCTACTACAACATTGCCCATTGTACAATATCTACTACAACACTGCCCATTGTACACTATCCACTACAACACTGCCCATTGTACACTATCTACTACAACACTGCCCATTGCACACTATCCACTACAACACTGCCCATTGCACACTATCGACTACAACACAGCCCATTGTACACTATCTACTACAACACTGCCAATCGCTCACTATCCACTACAACACTTCCCATTGCACACTATCTACTACAACACTGCCCATTGCACACTATCCACTACAACACTGCCCATTGCACACTATACACTACAACACTGCACTTTGCACACTATCCACTACAACACTGCCCATTGTACACTATCCACTACAACACTGCCCATTGTAAACTATCCACTACAACACTGCCCATTGCACACTCTCCACTACAACACTGCCCATTGCTCACTATCCACTACAACACTGCCCATTGTACACTATACACTACAACACTGCCCATTGTACACTATCTACTACAACACTGCCCATTGCACACTATCTACTACAACACTGCCCATTGTACACTATCTACTACAACACTGCCCATTGTACACTATCCACTACAACACTGCCCATTGTACATTATCTACTGCAACACTGCCCATTGTACACTATCCACTACAACACTGCCCATTGTACAATATCTACTACAACACTGCCCATTGCACACTATCTACTACAACACTGCCCATTGTACAGTATCCAGTACAACACGGCCCATTGTACACTATCCACTACAACACTGCCCATTGTACACTATCCACTACAACACTGCCCATTGCACACTATCCACTAAAACACTGCCCATTGCACACTATCACTACAACAGTGCCCATTGCACACTCTCCACTACAACACTGCCCATGGCACACTATCCACTACAACACTGCCCATTGCACACTATCTACTACAACACTGCCCATTGCTCACTATCCACTACAACACTGCCCATTGTACACTATCTACTACAACACTGCCCATTGTACACTATCTACTACAACACTGCCCATTGTACACTATCTACTACAACACTGCCCATTGTACACTATCCACTACAACACTGCCCATTGCTCACTATCCACTACAACACTGCCCATTGCCCACTATCCACTAGAACATTGCCCATTGTACACTATCCACTACAACACTGCCCATTGCTCACTATCTACTACAACACTACCCATTGTACACTTTCCACTACAACACTGCCCATTGTACATTATCCACTACAACACTAGCCATTGTACATTATCCACTACAACACTAGCCATTGTACAGTATCTACTACAACACTGCCCATTGTACACTATCCACAACAACACTGCCCATTGTACACTCTCCACTACAACACTGCCCATTGCACACTCTCCACTACAACACTGCCCATTGTACGCTATCTACTACAACAGTGCCCATTGCACACTCTCCACTACAACACTGCCCATTGTACATTATCTACTACAACACTGCCCATTGCACACTAACTACTACAACACTGCCCATTGCACGCTATCTACTACAACATTGCCCATTGTACAATATCTACTACAACACTGCCCATTGTACACTATCCACTACAACACTGCCCATTGTACACTATCTACTACAACACTGCCCTTTGCACACTATCCACTACAACACTGCCCATTGCACACTATCGACTACAACACAGCCCATTGTACACTATCTACTACAACACTGCCAATCGCTCACTATCCACTACAACACTTCCCATTGCACACTATCTACTACAACACTGCCCATTGCACACTATCCACTACAACACTGCCCATTGCACACTATACACTACAACACTGCACTTTGCACACTATCCACTACAACACTGCCCATTGTACACTATCCACTACAACACTGCCCATTGTAAACTATCCACTACAACACTGCCCATTGCACCCTCTCCACTACAACACTGCCCATTGCTCACTATCCACTACAACACTGCCCATTGCTCACTATCCACTACAACACGGCCCATTGTACACTATCCACTACAACACTGCCCATTGTACACCTTCTACTACAACACTGCCCATTGTACACTATCCACTACAAGAATGCCCATTGCTCACTATCCACTACATCACTGCCCATTGTGCACTATCCACTACAACACTGCCCATTGTACACTATCCATTACAACACTGCCCATTGCACACTCTCCACTACAACACTGCCCATTGTACACTAACTACTACAACACTGCCCATTGTACACTATCCACTACAACACTGCCCATTGCACACTATCTACTACAACACTGCCTATTGCACACTATCCACTACAACGCTGCCTATTGTACACTATCCAGTACAACACTGCCAATTGCACACTCTCCACTACAACACTGCCCATTGTACAGTATCCACTACAACTCTGCCCATTGTACACTTTCCACTACAACACTGCCCATTGTACAACATCCACTAAAACACTGCCCTTTGTACAATATCCACTACAACACTGCCCATTGCACACTATCTACTACAATACTGCCC
Source organism: Carcharodon carcharias (assembly GCF_017639515.1). Lineage (NCBI taxonomy): Eukaryota > Metazoa > Chordata > Chondrichthyes > Lamniformes > Lamnidae > Carcharodon > Carcharodon carcharias. The sequence goes on from NW_024470885.1 coordinate 430,230, forward strand.
ATTGCACACTATCCACTACAACACTGCCCATTGCCCACACTCAACTACGACACTGACAATTGTACAATATCCACTGCAACACTGCCCATTGTACAGTATCTACTACAACACTGCCTATTGTAAACTATACACTACAACACTGCCCATTGCACACTCTCCACTACAACACTGCCCACTGTACACTATCCACTACAACACTGCCCATTGTACACTATCCACTACAACACTGCCCATTGTACACTATCCACTACTACACTGCCCATTGTACACTATCCACTACAACACTGCCCATTGCACACTATGAACTACAACACTGCCCATTGCACACTATCGACTACAACAATGCACATTGCACTCTATCTACTAAAACACTGCCCATTGCACACTATCCACTACAACACTGCCCTTTGTAAACTATACACTACAACACTGCCCATTGCTCACTATCCACTACCACACTGCCGATTGTACAGTATCCACTACAACACTGCCCATTGTACAATATCTACTACAACACTGCCCATTGCACACTACCTACTACAACTCTGCCCATTGCCCACTATCTGCTACAACATTGCCCATTTCACACTATCTAGTACAACACTGCCCATTGTACACTATCTACTACAACACTGCCCATTGCACACTATCCACTAAAACACTACCATTATACACTATCTACTACAACACTGCCCATTGTACACTCTCCACTGCTATACTCCCCATTGTACACTATCCACTACAACACTGCCCATTGTACACTCTCCACTACAACACTGCCCATTGTACACTCTCCACTACAACACTGCCCATTGCTCACTATCCACTACAACACTGCCCATTGCTCACTATCCACTACAACACGGCCCATTGTACACTATCCACTACAACACTGCCCATTGTACACCTTCTACTACAACACTGCCCATTGTACACTATCCACTACAAGAATGCCCATTGCTCACTATCCACTACATCACTGCCCATTGTGCACTATCCACTACAACACTGCCCATTGTACACTATCCATTACAACACTGCCCATTGCACACTCTCCACTACAACACTGCCCATTGTACACTAACTACTACAACACTGCCCATTATACACTATCCACTACAACACGGCCCATTGCACACTATCTACTACAACACTGCCTATTGCACACTATCCACTACAACGCTGCCTATTGTACACTATCCAGTACAACACTGCCAATTGCACACTCTCCACTACAACACTGCCCATTGTACAGTATCCACTACAACTCTGCCCATTGTACACTCTCCACTACAACACTGCCCATTGTACAACATCCACTAAAACACTGCCCTTTGTACAATATCCACTGCAACACTGCCCATTGCACACTATCTACTACAATACTGCCCATTGCACACTATCCACTACAACACTGCCCATTGCCCACACTCAACTACGACACTGACAATTGTACAATATCCACTGCAACACTGCCCATTGTACAGTATCTACTACAACACTGCCTATTGTAAACTATACACTACAACACTGCCCATTGCACACTCTCCACTACAACACTGCCCATTGTACACTATCCACTACAACACTGCCCATTGTACACTATCCACTACAACACTGCCCATTGTACACTATCCACTACAACACTGCCCATTGTACACTATCCACTACAACACTGCCCATTGCACACTATGAACTACAACACTGCCCATTGCACACTATCGACTACAACAATGCACATTGCACTCTATCTACTAAAACACTGCCCATTGCACACTATCCACTACAACACTGCCCTTTGTAAACTATACACTACAACACTGCCCATTGCTCACTATCCACTACCACACTGCCCATTGTACAGTATCCACTACAACACTGCCCATTGCACACTCTCCACTACAACACTGCCCATTGTACAATATCTACTACAACACTGCCCATTGCACACTACCTACTACAACTCTGCCCATTGCCCACTATCTGCTACAACATTGCCCATTTCACACTATCTAGTACAACACTGCCCATTGTACACTATCTACTACAACACTGCCCATTGCACACTATCCACTAAAACACTACCATTGTACACTATCTACTACAACACTGCCCATTGTACACTCTCCACTACAACACTCCCCATTGTACACTATCCACTACAACACTGCCCATTGTACACTCTCCACTACAACACTGCCCATTGTACACTCTCCACTACAACACTGCCATTGTACACTATCTACTACAACACTGCCCATTGTATACTCTCCACTACAACACTGCCCATTGTACACTATCGACTACAACACTGCCCATTGTGCACTATCCACTACAACACTGCCCATTGTACACTCTCCACTACAACACTGCCCATTGTACACTATCCACTACAACACTGCCCATTGCACACTATCCACTACAACACTGCCCATTGTACAATATCCACTACAACACTGCCCATTGTACACTATCCACTACAACACTGCCCATTGCCCACTATCAAATGCAACACTGCCCATTGCACACTGTCCGCTACAACACTGCCCATTGTACACTATCCACTATAACACTGCCCATTGCTCACTGTCCACTACAACACTGCCCATTGTACACTATCCACTACAACACTGCCCATTGTACACTATCCACTACAACACTGTCTTTGTACAGTATCTACTACAACACTGCCCATTGTACACTATCTACTACAACACTGCCCATTGTACACTATCTACTACAACACTGCCCATTGTACACTATCCACTACAAAACTTCCCATTGCACACTATCTACTACAACACTGCCCATTGCACACTATCCACTACAACACTGCCCATTGTACACTATCCACTACAACAATGCACATTGCACACTATCCACTACAACACTGCCCATTGCATACTCTCCACTACAACACTGCCCAATGAGGACTATCTACTACAACATTGCCCATTGTACACTATCCACTACAACACTGCCCATTGCACACTATCTACTACAACACTGCCCATTGCACACTATCCACTACAACACTGCCCATTGTACACTCTCCAGTACAACACTGCACATTGCACACTATCTACTACAACACTGCCCATTGCACACTCTCCACTAAAACACTGCCCAATATACAGTATCTACTACAACAATGCCCATTGCACACTATCCACTACAACACTGCCCATTGCACAATATCTACTACAACACTGCCCATTGCACACTCTCCACTACAACACTGCCCATTGTACAGTATCTACTACAACCCTGCCCAATGCACACTTTCCACTACAACACTTCCCATTGCACACTATCCACTACAACACTGCCCATTGTACAATATCTACTACAACACTGACCATTGTACACTATCTACTACAACACTGACCATTGCACACTATCTACTACAACACTGCCCATTGTACACTATCTACTACAACACTGCCCATTGTACACTATACACTACAACACTGCCCATTGTACATTATCTACCACAACACTGCCCATTGTACACTATCCACTACAACACTGCCCATTGCACACTATCTACTACAACACTGCCCATTGTACAGTATCCAGTACCACACGGCCCATTGTACACTATCCACTACAACACTGCAAATTGTACACTATCCACTACAACACGGCCCATTGCACACTATCCACTAAAACACTGCCCATTGCACACTATCACTACAACAGTGCCCATTGCACACTCTCCACTACAACACTGCCCATGGCACACTATCCACTACAACACTGCCCATTGCAAACTATCTACTACAACACTGCACATTGCTCACTATCCACTACAACACTGCCCATTGTACACTATCTACTACAACACTACCCACTGTACAATATCTACTACAACACTGCCCATTGTACACTATCTACTACAACACTGCCCATTGTACACTATCCACTACAACACTGCCCATTGCTCACTATCCACTACAACACTGCCCATTGCCCAATATCCATTACAACATTGCCCATTGTACACTTTCCACTGCAACACTGCCCATTGTACATTATCCACTACAACACTAGCCATTGTACATTATCCATTACAACACTAGCCACTGTACAGTATCTACTACAAAACTGCCCATTGTACACTATCCACTACAACACTGCCCATTGTACACTCTCCACTACAACACTGCCCATTGCACACTCTCCACTACAACACTGCCCATTGTACAATATCTACTACAACAGTGCCCATTGCACACTCTCCACTACAACACTGCCCATTGTACATTATCTACTACAACACTGCCCATTGCACACTATCTACTACAACACTGCCCATTACACACTATCTACTACAACAGTGCCCATTGTACAATATCTACTACAACACTGCCCATTGAAAACTATCCACTACAACACTGCCCATTGTACACTATCTACTACAACACTGCCCATTGCACACTATCCACTACAACACTGCCCATTGCACACTATCCACTACAACACAGCCCAATGTACACTATCTACTACAACACTGCCAATTGCTCACTATCCACTACAACACTTCCCATTGCACACTATCTACTACAACACTGCCCATTGCACACTATCCACTACAACACTGCCCATTGCACACTATACACTAAAACACTGCATTTGCACACTATCCACTACAACACTGCCCATTGTACACTATCCACTACAACACTGCCCATTGCAAACTATCCACTACAACACTGCCCATTGCACACTCTCCACTACAACACTGCCCATTGCTCACTATCCACTACAACACTGCCCATTGCTCACTATCCACTACAACACGGCCCATTGTACACTATCCACTACAACACTGCTCATTGTACACTATCCACTACAACACTGCCCATTGTACACTATCAACTACAACACTGCCCATTGTACACTATCCAATACAAGAATGCCCATTGCTCACTATCCACTACATCACTGCCCATTGTACACTATCCACTACAACACTGCCCATTGTACACTATCCACTACAACACTGCCCATCGTACACTCTCCACTACAACACTGCCCATTGTACACTATCTACTACAACACTGCCCATTGTACACTATCCACTACAACACTGCCCATTGCACACTATCTACTACAACACTGCCTATTGCACACTATCCACTACAACACTGCCAATTGCACACTCTCCACTACAACACTGCGCATTGTACAACATCCACTAAAACACTGCCCTTTGTACAATATCCACTGCAACACTGCCCATTGCACACTATCTACTACAATACTGCCCATTGCACACTATCCACTACAACACTGCCCATTGCCCACTATCAACTACGACACTGCCCATTGTACACTATCCACTACAACACTGCCCATTGTACACTATCCACTACATTACTTCCCATTGTACACTATCCACTACAACACTGCCCATTGTACACTATCCACTACAACACTGCCCATTGTACACTATCAACTACAACACTGCCCATTGCACACTATCAACTACAACAATGCCCATTGCACTCTATCTACTAAAACACTGCCCATTGCACACTATCCACTACAACACTGCCCATTGTAAACTATACACTACAAGACTGCCCATTGCTCACTATCCACTACCACACTGCCCATTGTACAGTATCCACTACAACACTGCCCATTGCACACTCTCCACTACAACACTGCCCATTGTACACTATCTACTACAACACTGCCCATTGCACACTACCTACTACAACTCAGCCCATTGCCCACTAACTACTACAACATTGCCCATTTCACACTATCTACTACAACACTGCCCATGGCACACTATCAACTACAACACTGCCCATTGTACACTATCCACTACAACACTGCCCATTGTACACTATCTTCTACAACACTGCCCATTGCACACTATCCACTACAAAACTACCATTGTACACTATCTACTACAACACTGCCCATTGTACACTCTCCACTACAATACTCCCCATTGTACACTATCCACTACAACGCTGCCCATTGTACACTATCGACTACAACACTGCCCATTGTACTCTCTCCACTACAACACTGCCCATTGTACACTCTCCACTACAACACTGCCCATTGTACACTATCGACTACAACACTGCCCATTGTGCACTATCCACTACAACACTGCCCATTGTACACTCTCCACTACAACACTGCCCATTGTACACTATCCACTACAACACTGCCCATTGCACACTATCCACTACAACACTGCCCATTGTACACTATCCACTACAACACTGCCCATTGCCCACTATCAAATGCAACACTGCTCATTGCACACTGTCCGCTACAACACTGCCCATTGTACACTATCCACTATAACACTGCCCATTGCTCACTATCCACTACAACACTGCCCATTGTACACTAACCACTAAAACACTGCCCATTGCTCACTATCCACTACAACACTGCATATTGTACACTATCCACTACAACACTGCCCATTGTACACTATCCACTACAACACTGTCTTTGTACAGTATCTACTACAACACTGCCCATTGTACACTATCTACTACAACACTGCCCATTGTACACTATCTACTACAACACTGCCCATTGTACACTATCCACTACAACACTTCCCATTGCACACTACCTACTACAACACTGCCCATTGCACACTATCCACTACAACACTGCCCATTGTACACTATCCACTACAAAACTGCACATTGCACACTATCCACTACAACACTGCCCATTGTACACTATCCACTACAACACTGTCCGTTGCTCACTATCCACTACAACACTGCCCATTTCTCACTATCCACTACAACACGGCCCATTGTACACTCTCCACTACAACACTGTCCGTTGCTCACTATCCACTACAACACTGCCCATTTCTCACTATCCACTACAACACTGCCCATTGCACACTCTCCACTACAACACTGCCCATTGCTCACTATCCACTACAACACTGCCCATTTCTCACTATCCACTACAACACGGCCCATTGTACACTATACAATACAACACTGCCCATTGTACACTATCCACTACAACACTACCCATAGTACACTATCTACTACAACACTGCCCATTGTACACTATCCACTACAAGAATGCCCATTGCTCACTATCCACTACATCACTGCCCATTGTACACTCTCCACTACAACACTGCCCATTGTACACTATCCACTACAACACTGCCCATTGCACACTCTCCACTACATCACTGCCCATTGAGCACTATCTACTACAACACTGCCCATTGTACACTATCCACTACAACACTGCCCATTGCACACTATCTACTACAACACTGCCTATTGCACACTATCCACTACAACTCTGCCCATTGTACACTATCCACTACAACACTGCCCATTGCACACTCTCCACTACAACACTGCCCATTTTATACTACCCACTATAACTCTGCCTATTGTACACTCTCCACTACAAAACTGCCCAGTGCACAATATCCACTACAACACTGCCCATTGAAAAATATCCACTGGAACACTGCCCATTGCACACTATCTACTACAATACTGCCCATTGCACACTATCCACTACAACATTGCCCATTGCACACTATCCACTACGACATTGCCCATTGCACAATTTCCACTGCAACAATGCCCATTGTACAGTATCTACTACAACACTGCCCATTGTAAACTATCTTCTACAACACTGCCCATTGCACACTCTCCACTACAACACTGCCCATTGTACAGTATCTACTACAACACTGCCCATTGCACACTATCCATTACAACACTGCCCATTGTACACTATCTACTACAACACTGCCCATTGTACACTATCCACTACAACACTGCCCATTGTACACTATCTACTACAACAGTGCCCATTGTACACTATCTACTACAACACTGCCCATTGCACACTATCTACTACAACACTGCCCATTGTACACTATCTACTACAACACTGCCCATTGTACTCTATCCACTACAACACTGCCCATTGTACAATATATACTACAACACTGCCCATTGTACACTATCCACTAAAACACTGCCCATTGTACACTATCTACTGCAACACTGCCCATTGCAAACTATCTACTACAACACTGCCCATTGTACACTATCTACTACAACACTGCCCATTGCACACTATCCATTACAACACTGCCCATTGTACACTATCTACTACAACACTGCCCATTGTACACTATCCACTACAACACTGCCCATTGTACACTATCTACTACAACAGTGCCCATTGTACACTATCTACTACAACACTGCCCATTGCACACTATCTACTACAACACTGCCCATTGTACACTATCTACTACAACACTGCCCATTGTACTCTATCCACTACAACACTGCCCATTGTAAAATATATACTACAACACTGCCCATTGTACACTATCCACTAAAACACTGCCCATTGTACACTATCTACTGCAACACTGCCCATTGCAAACTATCTACTACAACACTGCCCATTGTACACTCTCAACTGCAATACTCCCCATTGTACACTATCCACTACAACATTGCCCATTGTACAATATATACTACAACACTGCCCATTGTACACTATCCACTAAAACACTGCCCATTGTACACTATCTACTGCAACACTGCCCATTGCAAACTATCTACTACAACACTGCCCATTGTACACTCTCAACTGCAATACTCCCCATTGTACACTATCCACTACAACATTGCCCATTGTACACTCTCCACTACAACACTGCCCATTGTACACTCTCCACTACAACACTGCCATTGTACACTATCTACTACAACACTGCCCATTGTACACTCTCCACTGCAATACTCCCCATTGTACACTATCCACTACAACACTGCCCATTGTACACTCTCCACTACAACACTGCCCATTGTACACTCTCCACTACAACACTGCCTTTGTACACTATCTACTACAACACTGCCCATTGTATACTCTCCACTACAACACTGCCCATTGTACACTATCGACTACAACACTGCCCATTGTGCACTATCCACTACAACACTGCCTATTGTACACTCTCCACTACAACACTGCCCATTGTACACTATCCACTACAACACTGCCCATTGCACACTATCCACTACCACTCTGCCCATTGTACAATATCCACTACAACACTGCCCATTGTACACTATCCACTACAACACTGCCCATTGCCCACTATCAAATGCAACACTGCCCATTGCACACTGTCCGCTACAACACTGCCCATTGTACACTATCCACTATAACACTGCCCATTGCTCACTATCCACTACAACACTGCCCATTGTACACTAACCACTAAAGCACTGCCCATTGCTCACTATCCACTACAACACTGCATATTGTAAACTATCCACTACAACACTGCCCATTGTACACTATCCACTACAACACTGTCTTTGTACAGTATCTACTGCAACACTGCCGATTGTACACTATCTACTACAACACTGCCCATTGTACACTATCTACTACAACACTGCCCATTGTACACTATCCACTACAACACTTCCCATTGCACACTATCTACTACAACACTGCCCATTGCACACTATCCACTACAACACTGCCCATTGTACACTATCCACTACAACACTGCATATTGTACACTATCCACTACAACACTGCCCATTGTACACTATCCACTACAACACTGTCTTTGTACAGTATCTACTACAACACTGCCCATTGTACACTATCTACTACAACACTGCCCATTGTACACTATCTACTACAACACTGCCCATTGTACACTATCCACTACAACACTTCCCATTGCACACTATCTACTACAACACTGCCCATTGCACACTATCCACTACAACACTGCCCATTGTACACTATCCACTACAACAATGCACATTGCACACTATCCACTACAACACTGCCCATTGCACACTCTCCACTGCAATACTCCCCATTGTACACTATCCACTACAACACTGCCCATTGTACACTCTCCACTACAACACTGCCCATTGTACACTCTCCACTACAACACTGCCTTTGTACACTATCTACTACAACACTGCCCATTGTATACTCTCCACTACAACACTGCCCATTGTACACTATCGACTACAACACTGCCCATTGTGCACTATCCACTACAACACTGCCTATTGTACACTCTCCACTACAACACTGCCCATTGTACACTATCCACTACAACACTGCCCATTGCACACTATCCACTACCACACTGCCCATTGTACAATATCCACTACAACACTGCCCATTGTACACTATCCACTACAACACTGCCCATTGCCCACTATCAAATGCAACACTGCCCATTGCACACTGTCCGCTACAACACTGCCCATTGTACACTATCCACTATAACACTGCCCATTGCACACTATCCACTACAACACTGCCCATTGTACAATAACCACTAAAGAACTGCCCATTGCTCACTATCCACTACAACACTGCATATTGTAAACTATCCACTACAACACTGCCCATTGTACACTATCCACTACAATACTGTCTTTGTACAGTATCTACTGCAACACTGCCGATTGTACACTATCTACTACAACACTGCCCATTGTACACTATCTACTACAACACTGCCCATTGTACACTATCCACTACAACACTTCCCATTGCACACTATCTACTACAACACTGCCCATTGCACACTATCCACTACAACACTGCCCATTGTACACTATCCACTACAACACTGCATATTGTACACTATCCACTACAACACTGCCCATTGTACACTATCCACTACAACACTGTCTTTGTACAGTATCTACTACAACACTGCCCATTGTACACTATCTACTACAACACTGCCCATTGTACACTATCTACTACAACACTGCCCATTGTACACTATCCACTACAACACTTCCCATTGCACACTATCTACTACAACACTGCCCATTGCACACTATCCACTACAACACTGCCCATTGTACACTATCCACTACAACAATGCACATTGCACACTATCCACTACAACACTGCCCATTGCACACTCTCCACTACAACACTGCCCAATGAGGACTATCTACTACAACATTGCCCATTGTACACTATCCACTACAACACTGCCCATTGCACACTATCTACTACAACACTGCCCATTGCACACTATCTACTACAACACTGCCCATTGCACACTCTCCACTAAAACACTGCCCAATATACAGTATCTACTACAACACTGCGCATTGCACACTATCCACTACAACACTGCCCCTTGCACAATATCTACTACAACACTGCCCATTGCACACTCTCCACTACAACACTGCCCATTGTACAGTATCTACTACAACCCTGCCCAATGCACACTTTCCACTACAACACTTCCCATTGCACACTCTCCACTACAACACTGCACATTGTACAATATCTACTACAACACTGACCATTGTACACTATCTACTACAACACTGACCATTGCACACTATCTACTACAACACTGCCCATTGTACACTATCTACTACAACACTGCCCATTGTACACTATACACTACAACACTGCCCATTGTACATTATCTACCACAACACTGCCCATTGTACACTATCCACTACAACACTGCCCATTGCACACTATCTACTACAACACTGCCCATTGTACAGTATCCAGTACCACACGGCCCATTGTACACTATCCACTACAACACTGCAAATTGTACACTATCCACTAAAACACTGCCCATTGTACACTATCTACTGCAACACTGCCCATTGCAAACTATCTACTACAACACTGCCCATTGTACACTCTCAACTGCAATACTCCCCATTGTACACTATCCACTACAACATTGCCCATTGTACACTCTCCACTACAACACTGCCCATTGTACACTCTCCACTACAACACTGCCATTGTACACTATCTACTACAACACTGCCCATTGTACACTCTCCACTGCAATACTCCCCATTGTACACTATCCACTACAACACTGCCCATTGTACACTCTCCACTACAACACTGCCCATTGTACACTCTCCACTACAACACTGCCTTTGTACACTATCTACTACAACACTGCCCATTGTATACTCTCCACTACAACACTGCCCATTGTACACTATCGACTACAACACTGCCCATTGTGCACTATCCACTACAACACTGCCTATTGTACACTCTCCACTACAACACTGCCCATTGTACACTATCCACTACAACACTGCCCATTGCACACTATCCACTACAACACTGCCCATTGTACAATATCCACTACAACACTGCCCATTGTACACTATCCACTACAACACTGCCCATTGCCCACTATCAAATGCAACACTGCCCATTGCACACTGTCCGCTACAACACTGCCCATTGTACACTATCCACTATAACACTGCCCATTGCTCACTATCCACTACAACACTGCCCATTGTACACTAACCACTAAAACACTGCCCATTGCTCACTATCCACTACAACACTGCATATTGTACACTATCCACTACAACACTGCCCATTGTACACTATCCACTACAACACTGTCTTTGTACAGTATCTACTGCAACACTGCCGATTGTACACTATCTACTACAACACTGCCCATTGTACACTATCTACTACAACACTGCCCATTGTACACTATCCACTACAACACTTCCCATTGCACACTATCTACTACAACACTGCCCATTGCACACTATCCACTACAACACTGCCCATTGTACACTATCCACTACAACACTGCATATTGTACACTATCCACTACAACACTGCCCATTGTACACTATCCACTACAACACTGTCTTTGTACAGTATCTACTACAACACTGCCCATTGTACACTATCTACTACAACACTGCCCATTGTACACTATCTACTACAACACTGCCCATTGTACACTATCCACTACAACACTTCCCATTGCACACTATCTACTACAACACTGCCCATTGCACACTATCCACTACAACACTGCCCATTGTACACTATCCACTACAACAATGCACATTGCACACTATCCACTACAACACTGCCCATTGCACACTCTCCACTGCAATACTCCCCATTGTACACTATCCACTACAACACTGCCCATTGTACACTCTCCACTACAACACTGCCCATTGTACACTCTCCACTACAACACTGCCTTTGTACACTATCTACTACAACACTGCCCATTGTATACTCTCCACTACAACACTGCCCATTGTACACTATCGACTACAACACTGCCCATTGTGCACTATCCACTACAACACTGCCTATTGTACACTCTCCACTACAACACTGCCCATTGTACACTATCCACTACAACACTGCCCATTGCACACTATCCACTACAACACTGCCCATTTTACAATATCCACTACAACACTGCCCATTGTACACTATCCACTACAACACTGCCCATTGCCCACTATCAAATGCAACAATGCCCATTGCACACTGTCCGCTACAACACTGCCCATTGTACACTATCCACTATAACACTGCCCATTGCTCACTATCCACTACAACACTGCCCATGGAACACTAACCACTAAAACACTGCCCATTGCTCACTATCCACTACAACACTGCATATTGTAAACTATCCACTACAACACTGCCCATTGTACACTATCCACTACAATACTGTCTTTGTACAGTATCTACTGCAACACTGCCGATTGTACACTATCTACTACAACACTGCCCATTGTACACTATCTACTACAACACTGCCCATTGTACACTATCCACTACAACACTTCCCATTGCACACTATCTACTACAACACTGCCCATTGCACACTATCCACTACAACACTGCCCATTGTACACTATCCACTACAACACTGCATATTGTACACTATCCACTACAACACTGCCCATTGTACACTATCCACTACAACACTGTCTTTGTACAGTATCTACTACAACACTGCCCATTGTACACTATCTACTACAACACTGCCCATTGTACACTAACTACTACAACACTTCCCATTGCACACTATCTGCTACAACACTGCCCATTGCACACTATGCACTACAACACTGCCCATTGCACACTATCCACTACAACACTGCCCATTGTACACTATCCACTACAACAATGCACATTGCACACTATCCACTACAACACTGCCCATTGCACACTCTCCACTACAACACTGCCCAATGAGGACTATCTACTACAACATTGCCCATTGTACACTATCCACTACAACACTGCCCATTGCACACTATCTACTACAACACTGCCCATTGTACACTATCTACTACAACACTGCCCATTGTACACTATCCACTACAACACTTCCCATTGCACACTATCTACTACAACACTGCCCATTGCACACTATCCACTACAACACTGCCCATTGTACACTATCCACTACAACAATGCACATTGCACACTATCCACTACAACACTGCCCATTGCACACTCTCCACTGCAATACTCCCCATTGTACACTATCCACTACAACACTGCCCATTGTACACTCTCCACTACAACACTGCCCATTGTACACTCTCCACTACAACACTGCCTTTGTACACTATCTACTACAACACTGCCCATTGTATACTCTCCACTACAACACTGCCCATTGTACACTATCGACTACAACACTGCCCATTGTGCACTATCCACTACAACACTGCCTATTGTACACTCTCCACTACAACACTGCCCATTGTACACTATCCACTACAACACTGCCCATTGCACACTATCCACTACCACACTGCCCATTGTACAATATCCACTACAACACTGCCCATTGTACACTATCCACTACAACACTGCCCATTGCCCACTATCAAATGCAACACTGCCCATTGCACACTGTCCGCTACAACACTGCCCATTGTACACTATCCACTATAACACTGCCCATTGCTCACTATCCACTACAACACTGCCCATTGTACAATAACCACTAAAGCACTGCCCATTGCTCACTATCCACTACAACACTGCATATTGTAAACTATCCACTACAACACTGCCCATTGTACACTATCCACTACAATACTGTCTTTGTACAGTATCTACTGCAACACTGCCGATTGTACACTATCTACTACAACACTGCCCATTGTACACTATCTACTACAACACTGCCCATTGTACACTATCCACTACAACACTTCCCATTGCACACTATCTACTACAACACTGCCCATTGCACACTATCCACTACAACACTGCCCATTGTACACTATCCACTACAACACTGCATATTGTACACTATCCACTACAACACTGCCCATTGTACACTATCCACTACAACACTGTCTTTGTACAGTATCTACTACAACACTGCCCATTGTACACTATCTACTACAACACTGCCCATTGTACACTATCTACTACAACACTGCCCATTGTACACTATCCACTACAACACTTCCCATTGCACACTATCTACTACAACACTGCCCATTGCACACTATCCACTACAACACTGCCCATTGTACACTATCCACTACAACAATGCACATTGCACACTATCCACTACAACACTGCCCATTGCACACTCTCCACTACAACACTGCCCAATGAGGACTATCTACTACAACATTGCCCATTGTACACTATCCACTACAACACTGCCCATTGCACACTATCTACTACAACACTGCCCATTGCACACTATCTACTACAACACTGCCCATTGCACACTCTCCACTAAAACACTGCCCAATATACAGTATCTACTACAACACTGCCCATTGCACACTATCCACTACAACACTGCCCATTGCACTATATCTACTACAACACTGCCCATTGCACACTCTCCACTACAACACTGCCCATTGTACAGTATCTACTACAACCCTGCCCAATGCACACTTTCCACTACAACACTTCCCATTGCACACTATCCACTACAACACTGCACATTGTACAATATCTACTACAACACTGACCATTGTACACTATCTACTACAACACTGACCATTGCACACTATCTACTACAACACTGCCCATTGTACACTATCTACTACAACACTGCCCATTGTACACTATACACTACAACACTGCCCATTGTACATTATCTACCACAACACTGCCCATTGTACACTATCCACTACAACACTGCCCATTGCACACTATCTACTACAACACTGCCCATTGTACAGTATCCAGTACCACACGGCCCATTGTACACTATCCACTACAACACTGCAAATTGTACACTATCCACTAAAACACTGCCCATTGCACACTATCACTACAACAGTGCCCATTGCACACTCTCCACAAAAACACTGCCCATGGCACACTATCCACTACAACACTGCCCATTGCAAACTATCTACTACAACACTGCCCATTGCTCACTATCCACTACAACACTGCCCATTGTACACTATCTACTACAACACTACCCACTGTACAATATCTACTACAACACTGCCCATTGTACACTATCCACTACAACACTGCCCATTGTACACTATCCACTACAACACTGCCCATTGCTCACTATCCACTACAACACTGCCCATTGCCCAATATCCATTACAATATTGCCCATTGTACACTTTCCACTGCAACACTGCCCATTGTACATTATCCACTACAACACTAGCCATTGTACATTATCCATTACAACACTAGCCACTGTACAGTATCTACTACAAAACTGCCCATTGTACACTATCCACTACAACACTGCCCATTGTACACTCTCCACTACAACACTGCCCATTGCACACTCTCCACTACAACACTGCCCATTGTACAATATCTACTACAACAGTGCCCATTGCACACTCTCCACTACAACACTGCCCATTGTACATTATCTACTACAACACTGCCCATTGCACACTATCTACTACAACACTGCCCATTACACACTATCTACTACAACAGTGCCCATTGTACAATATCTACTACAACACTGCCCATTGTAAACTATCCACTACAACACTGCCCATTGTACACTATCTACTACAACACTGCCCATTGCACACTATCCACTACAACACTGCCCATTGCACACTATCCACTACAACACAGCCCAATGTACACTATCTACTACAACACTGCCAATTGCTCACTATCCACTACAACACTTCCCATTGCAGACTATCTACTACAACACTGCCCATTGCACACTTTCCACTACAACACTGCCCATTGCACACTATACACTAAAACACTGCATTTGCACACTATCCACTACAACACTGCCCATTGTACACTATCCACTACAACACTGCCCATTGTAAACTATCCACTACAACACTGACCATTGAACACTCTCCACTACAACACTGCCCATTGCTCACTATCCACTACAACACTGCCCATTGCTCACTATCCACTACAACACGGCCCATTGTACACTATCCACTACAACACTGCCCATTGTACACTATCCAATACAACACTGCCCATTGTACACTATCTACTACAACACTGCCCATTGTACACTATCCACTACAAGAATGCCCATTGCTCACTATCCACTACATCACTGCCCATTGTACACTATCCACTACAACACTGCCCATTGTACACTATCCACTACAACACTGCCCATTGCACACTCTCCACTACAACACTGCCCATTGTACACTAACTACTACAACACTGCCCATTGTACACTATCCACTACAACACTGCCCATTGCACACTATCTACTACAACACTGCCTATTGCACACTATCCACTACAACACTGCCAATTGCACACTCTCCACTACAACACTGCGCATTGTACAACATCCACTAAAACACTGCCCTTTGTACAATATCCACTGCAACACTGCCCATTGCACACTATCTACTACAATACTGCCCATTGCACACTATCCACTACAACACTGCCCATTGCCCACTATCAACTACGACACTGCCCATTGTACACTATCCACTACAACACTGCCCATTGTACACTATCCACTACATTACTTCCCATTGTACACTATCCACTACAACACTGCCCATTGTACACTATCCACTACAACACTGCCCATTGTACACTATGAACTACAACACTGCCCATTGCACACTATCAACTACAACAATGCCCATTGCACTCTATCTACTAAAACACTGCCCATTGCACACTATCCTCTACAACACTGCCCATTGTAAACTATACACTACAACACTGCCCATTGCTCACTATCCACTACCACACTGCCCATTGTACAGTATCCACTACAACACTGCCCATTGCACACACTCCACTACAACACTGCCCATTGTACACTATCTACTACAACACTGCCCATTGCACACTACCTACTACAACTCAGCCCATTGCCCACTATCTGCTACAACATTGCCCATTTCACACTATCTACTACAACACTGCCCATGGCACACTATCAACTACATTCCTGCCCATTGTACACTATCCACTACAACACAGCCCATTGTACACTATCTACTACAACACTGCCCATTGCACACTATCAACTACAACACTACCATTGTACACTATCTACTACAACACTGCCCATTGTACACTCTCCACTACAATACTCCCCATTGTACACTATCCACTACAACACTGCCCATTGTACACTCTCAACTAGAACACTGCCCATTGTACTCTCTCCACTACAACACTGCCCATTGTACACTCTCCACTACAACACTGCCCATTGTACACTATCGACTACAACACTGCCCATTGTGCACTATCCACTACAACACTGCCCATTGTACACTCTCCACTACAACACTGCCCATTGTACACTATCCACTACAACACTGCCCATTGCACACTATCCACTACAACACTGCCCATTGTACACTATCCACTACAACACTGCCCATTGCCCACTATCAAATGCAACACTGCCCATTGCACACTGTCCGCTACAACACTGCCCATTGTACACTATCCACTATAACACTGCCCATTGCTCACTATCCACTACAACACTGCCCATTGTACACTAACCACTAAAACACTGCCCATTG
Source organism: Carcharodon carcharias (assembly GCF_017639515.1). Classification (NCBI taxonomy): domain Eukaryota; kingdom Metazoa; phylum Chordata; class Chondrichthyes; order Lamniformes; family Lamnidae; genus Carcharodon; species Carcharodon carcharias. The sequence goes on from NW_024470885.1 coordinate 449,114, forward strand.
CTCACTATCCACTACAACACTGCATATTGTACACTATCCACTACAACACTGCCCATTGTACACTATCCACTACAAAACTGTCTTTGTACAGTATCTACTACAACACTGCCCATTGTACAGTATCTACTACAACACTGCCCATTGTACACTATCTACTACAACACTGCCCATTGTACACTATCCACTACAACACTTCCCATTGCACACTACCTACTACAACACTGCCCATTGCACACTATCCACTACAACACTGCCCATTGTACACTATCCACTACAAAACTGCACATTGCACACTATCCACTACAGCACTGCCCATTGTACACTATCCACTACAACACTGTCCGTTGTACACTCTCCACTACAACACTGCCCATTGCACACTCTCCACTACAACACTGCCCATTGCTCACTATCCACTACAACACTGCCCATTTCTCACTATCCACTACAACACGGCCCATTGTACACTATACAATACAACACTGCCCATTGTACACTATCCACTACAACACTACCCATAGTACACTATCTACTACAACACTGCCCATTGTACACTATCCACTACAAGAATGCCCATTGCTCACTATCCACTACATCACTGCCCATTGTACACTCTCCACTACAACACTGCCCATTGTACACTATCCACTACAACACTGCCCATTGCACACTCTCCACTACATCACTGCCCATTGAGCACTATCTACTACAACACTGCCCATTGTACACTATCCACTACAACACTGCCCATTGCACACTATCTACTACAACACTGCCTATTGCACACTATCCACTACAACTCTGCCCATTGTACACTATCCACTACAACACTGCCCATTGCACACTCTCCACTACAACACTGCCCATTTTATACTACCCACTATAACTCTGCCTATTGTACACTCTCCACTAGAAAACTGCCCAGTGCACAATATCCACTACAACACTGCCCATTGAAAAATATCCACTGGAACACTGCCCATTGCACACTATCTACTACAATATTGCCCATTGCACACTATCCACTACAACATTGCCCACTGCACACTATCCACTACGACATTGCCCATTGCACAATTTCCACTGCAACACTGCCCATTGTACAGTATCTACTACAACACTGCCCATTGTAAACTATCCACTACAACACTGCCCATTGCACACTCTCCACTACAACACTGCCCATTGTACAGTATCTACTACAACACTGCCCATTGCACACTATCCACTACAACACTGCCCATTGTACACTATCTACTACAACACTGCCCATTGTACACTATCCACTACAACACTGCCCATTGTACACTATCTACTACAACAGTGCCCATTGTACACTATCTACTACAACACTGCCCATTGCACACTATCTACTACAACACTGCCCATTGTACACTATCTACTACAACACTGCCCATTGTACACTATCCACTACAACACTGCCCATTGTACACTATATACTACAACACTGCCCATTGTACACTATCCACTAAAACACTGCCCATTGTACACTATCTACTGCAACACTGCCCATTGCAAACTATCTACTAGAACACTGCCCATTGTAAAGTATCCAGTACAACACCGCCCATTGTACACTATCCACTACAACACTGCCCATTGTACACTATCCACTACAACACTGCCCATTGCACACTATCCACTAAAACACCGCCCATTGCGCACTATCACTACAAAAGTGCCCATTGCACACACTCCACTACATCACTGCCCATGGCACACTATCCACTACAACACTGCCCATTGCACACTATCTACTACAACACTGCCCATTGCTCACTATCCACTACAACACTGCCCATTGTACACTATCTACTACAACACTGCCCATTGTACACTATCTACTACAACACTGCCCATTGTACACTATCTACTACAACACTGCCCATTGTATACTCTCCACTACAACACTGCCCATTGCTCACTATCCACTACAACACTGCCCATTGCCCACTATCCACTACAACATTGTCCATTGTACAATATCCACTACAACACTGCCCATTGCTCACTATCTACTACAACACTACCCATTGTACACTTTCCACTACAACACTGCCCATTGGACATTATCCACTACAACACTAGCCATTGTACACTATTTACTACAACACTGCCCATTGCACACTCTGCACTACAACGCTGCCCATTGCTCACTATCCACTACAACACTGCCCATTTCTCACTATCCACTACAACACGGCCCATTGTACACTATACAATACAACACTGCCCATTGTACACTATCCACTACAACACTACCCATAGTACACTATCTACTACAACACTGCCCATTGTACACTATCCACTACAAGAATGCCCATTGCTCACTATCCACTACAACACTGCCCATTGTACACTATCCACTACAACACTGCCCATTGCACACTCTCCACTACAACACTGCCCAAGGAGCACTATCTACTACAACACTGCCCATTGTACACTATCCACTACAACATTGCCCATTGTACACTATCTACTACAACACTGCCCATTGCACACTATCCACTACAACACTGCCCATTGTACACTGTCCGCTACAACACTGCCCATTGTACACTATCCACTATAACACTGCCCATTGCTCACTATCCACTACAACACTGCCCCTTGTACACTAACCACTAAAACACTGCCCATTGCTCACTATCCACTACAACACTGCATATTGTACACTATCCACTACAACACTGCCCATTGTACACTATCCACTACAAAACTGTCTTTGTACAGTATCTACTACAACACTGCCCATTGTACACTATCTACTACAACACTGCCCATTGTACACTATCTACTACAACACTGCCCATTGTACACTATCCACTACAACACTTCCCATTGCACACTACCTACTACAACACTGCCCATTGCACACTATCCACTACAACACTGCCCATTGTACACTATCCACTACAAAACTGCACATTGCACACTATCCACTACAACACTGCCCATTGTACACTATCCACTACAACACTGTCCGTTGTACACTCTCCACTACAACACTGCCCATTGCACACTCTCCACTACAACACTGCCCATTGCTCACTATCCACTACAACACTGCCCATTTCTCACTATCCACTACAACACGGCACATTGTACACTATACAATACAACACTGCCCATTGTACACTATCCACTACAACACTACCCATAGTACACTATCTACTACAACACTGCCCATTGTACACTATCCACTACAAGAATGCCCATTGCTCACTATCCACTACATCACTGCCCATTGTACATTCTCCACTACAACACTGCCCATTGTACACTATCCACTACAACACTGCCCATTGCACACTCTCCACTACAACACTGCCCATTGAGCACTATCTACTACAACACTGCCCATTGTACACTATCCACTACAACACTGCCCATTGCACACTATCTACAACAACACTGCCCATTGCACACTATCCACTACGACATTGCCCATTGCACACTCTCCACTACAACACTGCCCATTTTATACTACCCACTACAACACTGCCCATTGCACAATATCTACTACAACACTGCCCATTGCACACTCTCCACTACAACACTGCCCATTTTACAGTATCTACTACAACCCTGCCCATTGCACACTCTCCACTACAACACTGCCCATTGTACAGTATCTACTACAACCCTGCCCATTGCACACTTTCCACTACAACACTGCCCATTGCACACTATCCACTACAACACTGCCCATTGTACAATATCTACTACAACACTGCCCATTGTACACTATCTACTACAACACTGCCCTTTGCACACTATCTACTACAACACTGCCCATTGTACACTATACACTACAACACTGCCCATTGTACACTATCCACTACAACACTGCCCATTGTACACTATCTACTACGACACTGCCCATTGTACACTATCTACTACAACACTGCCCATTGTACAGTATCCAGTACAACACGGCCCATTGTACACTATCCACTACAACACTGCCCATTGTACACTATACACTACAACACTGCCCATTGCACACTATCCACTAAAACACTGCCCATTGCACACTATCACTACAACAGTGCCCATTGCACACTCTCCACTACAACACTGCCCATGGCACACTATGCACTACAACACTGCCCATTGCTCACTATCCACTACAACACTGCCCATTGTACACTATCTACTACGACACTGCCCATTGTACACTATCTACTACAACACTGCCCATTGTACAGTATCCAGTACAACACGGCCCATTGTACACTATCCACTACAACACTGCCCATTGTACACTATACACTACAACACTGCCCATTGCACACTATCCACTAAAACACTGCCCATTGCACACTATCACTACAACAGTGCCCATTGCACACTCTCCACTACAACACTGCCCATTGTACACTATCCACTACAACACTGCCCATTGTACACTATCTACTACAACACTGCCCATTGTACACTATCCACTACAACACTGCCCATTGTACACTATCCAAAACAACACTGCCCATTGTAAACTATCCACTACAACACTGCCCTTTTCACACTCTCCACTACAACACTGCCCATTGCTCACTATCCACTACAACACTGCCCATTGCTCACTATCCACTACAACACGGCCCATTGTGCACTATCCACTACAACACTACCCATTGTACACTATCCAATACAACACTGCCAATTGTACACTATCTACTACAACACTGCCCATTGTACACTATCCACTACAACACTGCCCATTGCACACTATCCACTACAACACTGCCCATTGCACACTATACACAACAACACTGCATTTGCACACTATCCACTACAACACTGCCCATTGTACAATATCTACTACAACAGTGCCCATTGCACACTCTCCACTACAACACTGCCCATTGTACATTATCTACTACAACACTGCCCATTGCACACTATCTACTACAACACTGCCCATTGCACACTATCTACTACAACACTGCCCATTGTACACTATCTACTACAACACTGCCCATTGTACACTATCCACTAGATCACTGCCCATTGTACACTATATACTACAACACTGCCCATTGTACACTATCCACTAAAACACTGCCCATTGTACACTATCTACTACAACACTGCCCATTGCAAACTATCTACTACAACACTGCCCATTGTAAAGTATCCAGTACAACAAGGCCCATTGTACACTATCCACTACAACACTGCCCATTGTACACTATCCACTACAACACTGCCCATTGCACACTATCCACTAAAACACCTCCCATTGCACACTATCACTACAACAGTGCCCATTGCACACTCTCCACTACATCACTGCCCATGGCACACTATCCACTACAACACTGCCCATTGCACACTATCTACTACAACACTGCCCATTGCTCACTATCCACTACAACACTGCCCATTGTACACTATATACTACAACACTGCCCATTGTACACTATCTACTACAACACTGCCCATTGTACACTATCTACTACAACACTGCCCATTGTACACTCTCCACTACAACACTGCCCATCGCTCACTATCCACTACAACACTGCCCATTGCCCTCTATCCACTACAACATTGTCCATTGTACACTATCCACTACAACACTGCCCATTGCTCACTATCTACTACAACACTACCCATTGTACACTTTCCACTACAACACTGCCGATTGGACATTATCCACTACAACACTAGCCATTGTACACTATCTACTACAACACTGCCCATTGCACACTCTGCACTACAACACTGCCCATTGCTGACTATCCACTACAACGCTGCCCATTTCTCACTATCCACTACAACACGGCCCATTGTACACTATACAATACAACACTGCCCATTGTACACTATCCACTACAAGAATGCCCATTGCTCACTATCCACTACAACACTGCCCATTGTACACTATCCACTACAACACTGCCCATTGCACACTCTCCACTACAACACTGCCCAATGAGCACTATCTACTACAACACTGCCCATTGTACACTATCCACTACAACATTGCCCATTGAACACTATCTACTACAACACTGCCCATTGCACACTATCCACTACAACACTGCCCATTGTACACTCTCCAGTACAACACTGCACATTGCACAATATCTACTACAACACTGCCCATTGCACACTCTCCACTACAACACTGCCCAATGTACAGTATCTACTACAACACTGCCCATTGCACACTATCCACTACAACACTGCCCATTGCACAATATCTACTACAACACTGCCCATTGCACACTCTCCACTACAACACTGCCCATTGTACAGTATCTACTACGACCCTGCCCATTGCAGACTTTCCACTACAACACTGCCCATTGCACACTATCCACTACAACACTGCCCATTGTACAATATCTACTACAACACTGCCCATTGTACACTATCTACTACAACACTGCCCATTGCACACTATCTACTACAACACTGCCCATTGTACACTATCTACTACAACACTACCCATTGTACACTATACACTACAACACTGCCCATTGTACATTATCTACTACAACACTGCCCATTGTACACTATCCACTACAACACTGCCCATTGTACACTATCTACTACAACACTGCCCATTGCACACTTTCTACTACAACACTGCCCATTGTACAGTTTCCAGTACAACACAGCCCTTTGCACACTATCCACTAAAACACTGCCCATTGCACACTATCACTACAACAGTGCCCATTGCACACTCTCCACTACAACACTGCTCATGGCACACAATGCACTACAACACTGCCCATTGCACACTCTCCACTACAACACTGCCCATTGTACAGTATCTACTACAACCCTGCCCATTGCACACTTTCCACTACAACACTGCCCATTGCACACTATCCACTAAAACACTGCCCATTGCACACGATCACTACAACAGTGCCCATTGCACACTCTCCACTACAACACTGCCCATGGCACACTATGCACTACAACACTGCCCATTGCACACTATCTACTACAACACTGCCCATTGCTCACTATCCACTACAACACTGCCCATTGTACACTATCTACTACAACACTGCCCATTGTACACAATCTACTACAACACTGCCCATTGTACACTATCTACTACAACACTGCCCATTGTACACTATCCACTACAACACTGCCCATTGCTCACCATCCACTACAACATTGCCCATTGTACACTATCCACTGCAACACTGCCCATTGCTCACTATCTACTACAACACTACCCATTGTACACTTTCCACTACAACACTGCCCATTGTACATTATCCACTACAACACTAGCCATTGTACAGTATCTACTACAAAACTGCCCATTGTACACTATCCACTACAACACTGCCCATTGTACACTCTCCACTACAACACTGCCCATTGCACACTCTCCACTACAACACTGCCCATTGTACAATATCTACTACAACAGTGCCCATTGCACACTCTCCACTACAACACTGCCCATTGTACATTATCTACTACAACACTGCCCATTGCACACTATCTACTACAACACTGCCCATTGCACACTATCCACTACAACACTGCCCATTGCACACTCTCCACTACAACACTGCCCATTGCTCACTATCCACTACAACACTGCCCATTGCTCACTATCCACTACAACACGGCCCATTGTACACTATCCACTACAACACTGCCCATTGTACACTATCCAATACAACACTGCCAATTGTACACTATCTACTACAACACTGCCCATTGTACACTATCCACTACAAGAATGCCCATTGCTCACTATCCACTACATCACTGCCCATTGTACACTATCCACTATAACACTGCCGATTGTACACTATCCACTACAACACTGCCCATTGCACACTCTCCACTACAACACTGCCCATTGTACACTAACTACTACAACACTGCCCTTTGTACACTATCCACTACAACACTGCCCATTTCACACTATCTACTACAACACTGCCTATTGCACACTATCCACTACAACGCTGCCCATTGTACACTATCCACTACAACACTGACATTTGCACACTCTCCACTGCAACACTGCCCATTGTACACTATCCACTACAACTCTGCCCATTGTACACTCTCCACTACAACACTGCCCATTGTACAACATCCACTAAAACACTGCCTTTTGTACAATATCCACTGCAACACTGCCCATTGCACACTATCTACTACAATACTGCCCATTGCACACTATCCACTACAACACTGCCCATTGCCCACTATCAACTACGACACTGCCCTTTGTACAATATCCACTGCAACACTCCCCATTGTACAGTATCTACTACAACACTGCCTATTGTAAACTATCCACTACAAGACTGCCCATTGCACACTCTCCACTACAACACTGCCCATTGTACACTATCCACTAAAACACTGCCCATTGTACACTATCCACTACAACACTGCCCATTGTACACTATCCACTACAACACTGCCCATTGGCGACTATCCACTACAACACTTCCCATTGTACACTATGAACTACAACACTGCCCATTGCACACTATCCACTACAACACTGCCCATTGTAAACTATACACTACAACACTGCCCATTTCTCACAATCCACTACAACACGGCCCATTGTACACTATATAATACAACACTGCCCATTGTACACTATCCACTACAACACTACCCATAGTACACTATCTACTACAACACTGCCCATTGTACACTATCCACTACAAGAATGCCCATTGCTCACTATCCACTACATCACTGCCCATTGTACACTCTCCACTACAACACTGCCCATTGTACACTATCCACTACAACACTGCCCATTGCACACTCTCCACTACAACACTGCCCATTGAGCACTATCTACTACAACACTGCCCATTGTACACTATCCACTACAACACTGCCCATTGCACACTATCTACTACAACACTGCCCATTGCACACTATCCACTACATCTCTGCCCATTGTACACTATCCACTACAACACTGCCCATTGCACACTCTCCACTACAACACTGCCCATTTTACACTACCCACTACAACTCTGCCCATTGTACACTCTCCACTACAACACTGCCCAGTGCACACTATCTACTACAATACTGCCCATTGCACACTATCCACTACAACATTGCCCATTGCACACTATCCACTACGACATTGCCCATTGCACAATTTCCACTGCAACACTGCCCATTGTACAGTATCTACTACAACACTGCCCATTGTAAACTATCCACTACAACACTGCCCATTGCACACTCTCCACTACAACACTGCCCATTGTACAGTATCTACTACAACACTGCCCATTGCACACTATCCACTACAACACTGCCCATTGTACACTATCTACTACAACACTGCCCATTGTACACTATCCACTACAACACTGCCCATTGTACACTATCTACTACAACACTGCCCATTGTACACTGTCTACTACAACACTGCCCATCGCACACTATCTACTACAACACTGCCCATTGTACACTATCTACTACAACACTGCCCATTGTACACTATCCACTACAACACTGCCCATTGTACACTATATACTACAACACTGCCCATTGTACACTATCCACTAAAACACTGCCCATTGTACACTATCCACTACAACACTGCCCATTGTACACTATCCACTACAACACTGCCCATTGGCGACTATCCACTACAACACTGCCCATTGCACACTATCCACTACAACACTGCCCATTGTAAACTATACACTACAACACTGCCCATTTCTCACAATCCACTACAACACGGCCCATTGTACACTATATAATACAACACTGCCCATTGTACACTATCCACTACAACACTACCCATAGTACACTATCTACTACAACACTGCCCATTGTACACTATCCACTACAAGAATGCCCATTGCTCACTATCCACTACATCACTGCCCATTGTACACTCTCCACTACAACACTGCCCATTGTACACTATCCACTACAACACTGCCCATTGCACACTCTCCACTACAACACTGCCCATTGTGCACTATCTACTACAACACTGCCCATTGTACACTATCCACTAAAACCCTGCCCATTGCACACTATCTACTACAACACTGCCCATTGCACACTATCCACTACAACTCTGCCCATTGTACACTATCCACTACAACACTGCCCATTGCACACTCTCCACTACAACACTGCCCATTTTACACTACCCACTACAACTCTGCCCATTGTACACTCTCCACTACAACACTGCCCAGTGCACACTATCTACTACAATACTGCCCATTGCACACTATCCACTACAACATTGCCCATTGCACACTATCCACTACGACATTGCCCATTGCACAATTTCCACTGCAACACTGCCCATTGTACAGTATCTACTACAACACTGCCCATTGTAAACTATCCACTACAACACTGCCCATTGTACAGTATCTACTACAACACTGCCCATTGCAAACTATCCACTACAACACTGCCCATTGTACACTATCTACTACAACACTGCCCATTGTACACTATCCACTACAACACTGCCCATTGTACACTATCTACTACAACACTGCCCATTGTACACTGTCTACTACAACACTGCCCATTGCACACTATCTACTACAACACTGCCCATTGTACACTATCTACTACAACACTGCCCATTGTACACTATCCACTACAACACTGCCCATTGTACACTATATACTACAACACTGCCCATTGTACACTATCCACTACAACACTGCCCATTGTACACTATCTACTACAACACTGCCCATTGCACACTATCCACTACAACACTGCCCATTGCACACTATCCACTACAACACAGCCCATTGTACACTATCTACTACAACACTGCCAATTGCTCACTATCCACTACAACACTTCCCATTGCACACTATAAACTACAACACTGCCCATTGCACACTATCCACTACAACACTGCCCATTGCACGCTATACACTACAACACTGCATTTGCACACTATCCACTACAACACTGCCCATTGTACACTATCCACTACAACACTGCCCATTGTAAACTATCCAATACAACACTGCCCATTGCACACTCTCCACTACAACACTGCCCATTGCTCACTATCCACTACAACACTGCCCATTGCTCACTATCCACTACAACACGGCCCATTGTACACTATCCACTACAACACTGCCCATTGTACACTATCCAATACAACACTGCCAATTGTACACTATCTACTGCAACACTGCCCATTGTACACTATCCACTACAAGAATGCCCATTGCTCACTATCCTCTACATCACTGCCCATCGTACACTATCCACTACAACACTGCCGATTGTACACTATCCACTACAACACTGCCCATTGCACACTCTCCACTATAACACTGCCCATTGTACACTATCCACTACAACTCTGCCCATTGTACACTCTCCACTACAACACTGCCCATTGTACAACATCCACTACAACACTGCCTTTTGTACAATATCCACTGCAACACTGCCCATTGCACACTATCTACTACAATACTGCCCATTGCACACTATCCACTACAACACTGCCCATTGCCCACTATCAACTACGACACTGCCCTTTGTACAATATCCACTGCAACACTGCCCATTGTACAGTATCTACTACAACACTGCCTATTGTAAACTATCCACTACAAGACTGCCCATTGCACACTCTCCACTACAACACTGCCCATTGTACACTATCCACTACAACACTGCCCATTGTACACTATCCACTACAACTCTGCCCATTGTACACTCTCCACTACAACACTGCCCATTGTACAACATCCACTAAAACACTGCCTTTTGTACAATATCCACTGCAACACTGCCCATTGCACAGTATCTACTACAACATTGCCCATTTCTCACGATCCACTACAACACTGCCCATTGCCCACTATCAACTACGACACTGCCCTTTGTACAATATCCACTGCAACACTGCCCATTGTACACTATCTACTACAACACTGCCTATTGTAAACTATCCACTACAACACTGCCCATTGCACACTCTCCACTACAACACTGCCCATTGTACACTATCCACTACAACACTGCCCATTGTACACTATCCACTACAACACTGCCCATTGTACACTATCCACTACAACACTGCCCATTGGCGACTATCCACTACAACACTGCCCATTGTACACTATGAACTACAACACTGCCCATTGCACACTATCCACTACAACACTGCCCATTGTAAACTATACACTACAACATTGCCCATTTCTCACAATCCACTACAACACGGCCCATTGTACACTATATAATACAACACTGCCCATTGTACACTATCCACTACAACACTACCCATAGTACACTATCTACTACAACAATGCCCATTGTACACTATCCACTACAAAAATGCCCATTGCTCACTATCCACTACATTACTGTCCATTGTACACTCTCCACTACAACACTGCCCATTGTACACTATCCACTACAACACTGCCCATTGCACACTCTCCACTACAACACTGCCCATTGAGCACTATCTACTACAACACTGCCCATTGTACACTATCCACTAGAACACTGCCCATTGCACACTATCTACTACAACACTGCCCATTGCACACTATCCAATACATCTCTGCCCATTGTACACTATCCACTACAACACTGCCCATTGCACACTCTCCACTACAACACTGCCCATTTTACACTACCCACTACAACTCTGCCCATTGTACACTCTCCACTACAACACTGCCCAGAGCACACTATCTACTACAATACTGCCCATTGCACACTATCCACTACAACATTGCCCATTGCACACTATCCACTACGACATTGCCCATTGCACAATTTCCACTGCAACACTGCCCATTGTACAGTATCTACTACAACACTGCCCATTGTAAACTATCCACTACAACACTGCCCATTGCACACTCTCCACTACAACACTGCCCATTGTACAGTATCTACTACAACACTGCCCATTGCACACTATCCACTACAACACTGCCCATTAACACTATCTACTACAACACTGCCCATTGTACACTATCCACTACAACACTGCCCATTGTACACTATCTACTACAACACTGCCCATTGTACACTGTCTACTACAACACTGCCCATTGCACACTATCTACTACAACACTGCCCATTGTACACTATCTACTACAACACTGCCCATTGTACACTATCCACTACAACACTGCCCATTGTACACTATATACTACAACACTGCCCATTGTACACTATCCACTACAACACTGCCCATTGTACACTATCTACTACAACACTGCCCATTGCACACTATCTACTACAACACTGCACATTGTAAAGTATCCAGTACAACACGGCCCATTGTACACTATCCACTACAACACTGCCCATTGTACACTATCCATTACAACACTGCCCATTGCACACTATCCACTAAAACACTGCCCATTGCACACTATCACTAAAACAGTGCCCATTGCACACTCTCCACTACATCACTATCAATGGCACACTATCCACTACAACACTGCCCATTGCACACTATCTACTACAACACAGCCCATTGCTCACTATCCACTACAACACTGTCCATTGTACACTATCTACTACAACACTGCCCATTGTACACTATCTACTACAACACTGCCCATTGTACACTATCTACTACAACACTGCCCATTGTACACTCTCCACTACAACACTGCCCATTGCTCACTATCCACTACAATACTGCCCATTGCCCACTATCCACTACAACATTGTCCATTGTACACTATCCACTACAACACTGCCCATTGCACACTATCTACTACAACACTACCCATTGTACACTTTCCACTACAACACTGCCCATTGTACATTATCCACTACAACACTAGCCATTGTACACTATCTACTACAACACTGCTCATTGTACACTACCCACTACAACACTGCCCATTGCACACTCTCCACTACAACACTGCCCATTGTACACTACCCACTACAACACTGCCCATTGCACAGTATCTACTACAACACTGCCCATTGTACACTATCCACTACAACACTGCCCATTGTACACTCTCCACTGCAACACTGCCCATTGCACACTCTCCACTACAACACTGCCCATTGTACACTATCTACTACAACAGTGCCCATTGCACACTATCCACTACAACAATGCACATTGTACATTATCTACTGCAACACTGCCCATTGCACACTATCTACTACAACACTGCCCATTGCTCACCATCCACTACAACATTGCCCATTGTACACTATCCACTGCAACACTGCCCATTGCTCACTATCTACTACAACACTACCCATTGTACACTTTCCACTACAACACTGCCCATTGTACATTATCCACTACAACACTAGCCATTGTACAGTATCTACTACAACACTGCCCATTGTACACTATCCACTACAACACTGCCCATTGTACACTATCCACTACAACACTGCCCATTGCACACTATCCACTACAACACTGCCCATTGTACAATATCTACTACAACAGTGCCCATTGCACACTCTCCACTACAACACTGCCCATTGTACACTATCTACTACAACACTGCCCATTGTACACTATCTACTACAACACTGCCCATTGCACACTATCCACTACAACACTGCCCATTGCACACTCTCCACTACAACACTGCCCATTGCTCACTATCCACTACAACACTGCCCATTGCTCACTATCCACTACAACACGGCCCATTGTACACTATCCACTACAACACTGCCCATTGTACACTATCCAATACAACACTGCCAATTGTACACTATCTACTACAACACTGCCCATTGTACACTATCCACTACAAGAATGCCCATTGCTCACTATCCACTACATCACTGCCCATTGTACACTATCCACTATAACACTGCCGATTGTACACTCTGCACTACAACACTGCCCATTGCACACTCTCCACTACAACACTGCCCATTGTACACTAACTACTACAACACTGCCCTTTGTACACTATCCACTACAACACTGCCCATTTCACACTATCTACTACAACACTGCCTATTGCACACTATCCACTACAACGCTGCCCATTGTACACTATCCACTACAACACTGCCATTTGCACACTCTCCACTACAACACTGCCCATTGTACACTATCCACTACAACTCTGCCCATTGTACACTCTCCACTACAACACTGCCCATTGTACAACATCCACTAAAACACTGCCTTTTGTACAATATCCACTGCAACACTGCCCATTGCACACTATCTACTACAATACTGCCCATTGCACACTATCCACTACAACACTGCCCATTGCCCACTATCAACTACGACACTGCCCTTTGTACAATATCCACTGCAACACTCCCCATTGTACAGTATCTACTACAACACTGCCTATTGTAAACTATCCACTACAAGACTGCCCATTGCACACTCTCCACTACAACACTGCCCATTGTACACTATCCACTAAAACACTGCCCATTGTACACTATCCACTACAACACTGCCCATTGTACACTATCCACTACAACACTGCCCATTGGCGAATATCCACTACAACACTGCCCATTGTACACTATGAACTACAACACTGCCCATTGCACACTATCCACTACAACACTGCCCATTGTAAACTATACACTACAACACTGCCCATTTCTCACAATCCACTACAACACGGCCCATTGTACACTATATAATACAACACTGCCAATTGTACCACTATTCCACTACAACATACCCATTGATACACTATCTACTTCAACACTGCCCATTGTACACTATCCACTACAAGAATGCCCATTGCTACATATCCACTACATCACAGCCCATTGTACACTCTCCCATACAACACTGCCCATTGTCACACTATCCACTACAACACTGCCCATTGCACACTCTCACTACAACACTGCCCATTGAGCACTATCCTACTACAACACTGCCCATTGTACACTAGCCACTACAACACAGCCCATGCACACTATCTACTTCAACACTGCCCATTGCTCCACT